>NC_133064.1:33760000-33762500 GCF_048771995.1 Taeniopygia guttata
GTTAGGGTTAGGGTTAGGGTTAGGGTTAGGGTTAGGGTTAGGGTTAGGGTTAGGGTTAGGGTTAGGGTTAGGGTTAGGGTTAGGGTTAGGGTTAGGGTTAGGGTTAGGGTTAGGGTTAGGGTTAGGGTTAGGGTTAGGGTTAGGGTTAGGGTTAGGGTTAGGGTTAGGGTTAGGGTTAGGGTTAGGGTTAGGGTTAGGGTTAGGGTTAGGGTTAGGGTTAGGGTTAGGGTTAGGGTTAGGGTTAGGGTTAGGGTTAGGGTTAGGGTTAGGGTTAGGGTTAGGGTTAGGGTTAGGGTTAGGGTTAGGGTTAGGGTTAGGGTTAGGGTTAGGGTTAGGGTTAGGGTTAGGGTTAGGGTTAGGGTTAGGGTTAGGGTTAGGGTTAGGGTTAGGGTTAGGGTTAGGGTTAGGGTTAGGGTTAGGGTTAGGGTTAGGGTTAGGGTTAGGGTTAGGGTTAGGGTTAGGGTTAGGGTTAGGGTTAGGGTTAGGGTTAGGGTTAGGGTTAGGGTTAGGGTTAGGGTTAGGGTTAGGGTTAGGGTTAGGGTTAGGGTTAGGGTTAGGGTTAGGGTTAGGGTTAGGGTTAGGGTTAGGGTTAGGGTTAGGGTTAGGGTTAGGGTTAGGGTTAGGGTTAGGGTTAGGGTTAGGGTTAGGGTTAGGGTTAGGGTTAGGGTTAGGGTTAGGGTTAGGGTTAGGGTTAGGGTTAGGGTTAGGGTTAGGGTTAGGGTTAGGGTTAGGGTTAGGGTTAGGGTTAGGGTTAGGGTTAGGGTTAGGGTTAGGGTTAGGGTTAGGGTTAGGGTTAGGGGTTAGGGTTAGGGTTAGGGTTAGGGTTAGGGTTAGGGTTAGGGTTAGGGTTAGGGTTAGGGTTAGGGTTAGGGTTAGGGTTAGGGTTAGGGTTAGGGTTAGGGTTAGGGTTAGGGTTAGGGTTAGGGTTAGGGTTAGGGTTAGGGTTAGGGTTAGGGTTAGGGTTAGGGTTAGGGTTAGGGTTAGGGTTAGGGTTAGGGTTAGGGTTAGGGTTAGGGTTAGGGTTAGGGTTAGGGTTAGGGTTAGGGTTAGGGTTAGGGTTAGGGTTAGGGTTAGGGTTAGGGTTAGGGTTAGGGTTAGGGTTAGGGTTAGGGTTAGGGTTAGGGTTAGGGTTAGGGTTAGGGTTAGGGTTAGGGTTAGGGTTAGGGTTAGGGTTAGGGTTAGGGTTAGGGTTAGGGTTAGGGTTAGGGTTAGGGTTAGGGTTAGGGTTAGGGTTAGGGTTAGGGTTAGGGTTAGGGTTAGGGTTAGGGTTAGGGTTAGGGTTAGGGTTAGGGTTAGGGTTAGGGTTAGGGTTAGGGTTAGGGTTAGGGTTAGGGTTAGGGTTAGGGTTAGGGTTAGGGTTAGGGTTAGGGTTAGGGTTAGGGTTAGGGTTAGGGTTAGGGTTAGGGTTAGGGTTAGGGTTAGGGTTAGGGTTAGGGTTAGGGTTAGGGTTAGGGTTAGGGTTAGGGTTAGGGTTAGGGTTAGGGTTAGGGTTAGGGTTAGGGTTAGGGTTAGGGTTAGGGTTAGGGTTAGGGTTAGGGTTAGGGTTAGGGTTAGGGTTAGGGTTAGGGTTAGGGTTAGGGTTAGGGTTAGGGTTAGGGTTAGGGTTAGGGTTAGGGTTAGGGTTAGGGTTAGGGTTAGGGTTAGGGTTAGGGTTAGGGTTAGGGTTAGGGTTAGGGTTAGGGTTAGGGTTAGGGTTAGGGTTAGGGTTAGGGTTAGGGTTAGGGTTAGGGTTAGGGTTAGGGTTAGGGTTAGGGTTAGGGTTAGGGTTAGGGTTAGGGTTAGGGTTAGGGTTAGGGTTAGGGTTAGGGTTAGGGTTAGGGTTAGGGTTAGGGTTAGGGTTAGGGTTAGGGTTAGGGTTAGGGTTAGGGTTAGGGTTAGGGTTAGGGTTAGGGTTAGGGTTAGGGTTAGGGTTAGGGTTAGGGTTAGGGTTAGGGTTAGGGTTAGGGTTAGGGTTAGGGTTAGGGTTAGGGTTAGGGTTAGGGTTAGGGTTAGGGTTAGGGTTAGGGTTAGGGTTAGGGTTAGGGTTAGGGTTAGGGTTAGGGTTAGGGTTAGGGTTAGGGTTAGGGTTAGGGTTAGGGTTAGGGTTAGGGTTAGGGTTAGGGTTAGGGTTAGGGTTAGGGTTAGGGTTAGGGTTAGGGTTAGGGTTAGGGTTAGGGTTAGGGTTAGGGTTAGGGTTAGGGTTAGGGTTAGGGTTAGGGTTAGGGTTAGGGTTAGGGTTAGGGTTAGGGTTAGGGTTAGGGTTAGGGTTAGGGTTAGGGTTAGGGTTAGGGTTAGGGTTAGGGTTAGGGTTAGGGTTAGGGTTAGGGTTAGGGTTAGGGTTAGGGTTAGGGTTAGGGTTAGGGTTAGGGTTAGGGTTAGGGTTAGGGTTAGGGTTAGGGTTAGGGTTAGGGTTAGGGTTAGGGTTAGGGTTAGGGTTAGGGTTAGGGTTAGGGTTAGGGTTAGGGTTAGGGTTAGGGTTAGGGTTAGGGTTAGGGTTAGGGTTAGGGTTAGGGTTAGGGTT
>NC_133064.1:33765000-33770000 GCF_048771995.1 Taeniopygia guttata
AGGGTTAGGGTTAGGGTTAGGGTTAGGGTTAGGGTTAGGGTTAGGGTTAGGGTTAGGGTTAGGGTTAGGGTTAGGGTTAGGGTTAGGGTTAGGGTTAGGGTTAGGGTTAGGGTTAGGGTTAGGGTTAGGGTTAGGGTTAGGGTTAGGGTTAGGGTTAGGGTTAGGGTTAGGGTTAGGGTTAGGGTTAGGGTTAGGGTTAGGGTTAGGGTTAGGGTTAGGGTTAGGGTTAGGGTTAGGGTTAGGGTTAGGGTTAGGGTTAGGGTTAGGGTTAGGGTTAGGGTTAGGGTTAGGGTTAGGGTTAGGGTTAGGGTTAGGGTTAGGGTTAGGGTTAGGGTTAGGGTTAGGGTTAGGGTTAGGGTTAGGGTTAGGGTTAGGGTTAGGGTTAGGGTTAGGGTTAGGGTTAGGGTTAGGGTTAGGGTTAGGGTTAGGGTTAGGGTTAGGGTTAGGGTTAGGGTTAGGGTTAGGGTTAGGGTTAGGGTTAGGGTTAGGGTTAGGGTTAGGGTTAGGGTTAGGGTTAGGGTTAGGGTTAGGGTTAGGGTTAGGGTTAGGGTTAGGGTTAGGGTTAGGGTTAGGGTTAGGGTTAGGGTTAGGGTTAGGGTTAGGGTTAGGGTTAGGGTTAGGGTTAGGGTTAGGGTTAGGGTTAGGGTTAGGGTTAGGGTTAGGGTTAGGGTTAGGGTTAGGGTTAGGGTTAGGGTTAGGGTTAGGGTTAGGGTTAGGGTTAGGGTTAGGGTTAGGGTTAGGGTTAGGGTTAGGGTTAGGGTTAGGGTTAGGGTTAGGGTTAGGGTTAGGGTTAGGGTTAGGGTTAGGGTTAGGGTTAGGGTTAGGGTTAGGGTTAGGGTTAGGGTTAGGGTTAGGGTTAGGGTTAGGGTTAGGGTTAGGGTTAGGGTTAGGGTTAGGGTTAGGGTTAGGGTTAGGGTTAGGGTTAGGGTTAGGGTTAGGGTTAGGGTTAGGGTTAGGGTTAGGGTTAGGGTTAGGGTTAGGGTTAGGGTTAGGGTTAGGGTTAGGGTTAGGGTTAGGGTTAGGGTTAGGGTTAGGGTTAGGGTTAGGGTTAGGGTTAGGGTTAGGGTTAGGGTTAGGGTTAGGGTTAGGGTTAGGGTTAGGGTTAGGGTTAGGGTTAGGGTTAGGGTTAGGGTTAGGGTTAGGGTTAGGGTTAGGGTTAGGGTTAGGGTTAGGGTTAGGGTTAGGGTTAGGGTTAGGGTTAGGGTTAGGGTTAGGGTTAGGGTTAGGGTTAGGGTTAGGGTTAGGGTTAGGGTTAGGGTTAGGGTTAGGGTTAGGGTTAGGGTTAGGGTTAGGGTTAGGGTTAGGGTTAGGGTTAGGGTTAGGGTTAGGGTTAGGGTTAGGGTTAGGGTTAGGGTTAGGGTTAGGGTTAGGGTTAGGGTTAGGGTTAGGGTTAGGGTTAGGGTTAGGGTTAGGGTTAGGGTTAGGGTTAGGGTTAGGGTTAGGGTTAGGGTTAGGGTTAGGGTTAGGGTTAGGGTTAGGGTTAGGGTTAGGGTTAGGGTTAGGGTTAGGGTTAGGGTTAGGGTTAGGGTTAGGGTTAGGGTTAGGGTTAGGGTTAGGGTTAGGGTTAGGGTTAGGGTTAGGGTTAGGGTTAGGGTTAGGGTTAGGGTTAGGGTTAGGGTTAGGGTTAGGGTTAGGGTTAGGGTTAGGGTTAGGGTTAGGGTTAGGGTTAGGGTTAGGGTTAGGGTTAGGGTTAGGGTTAGGGTTAGGGTTAGGGTTAGGGTTAGGGTTAGGGTTAGGGTTAGGGTTAGGGTTAGGGTTAGGGTTAGGGTTAGGGTTAGGGTTAGGGTTAGGGTTAGGGTTAGGGTTAGGGTTAGGGTTAGGGTTAGGGTTAGGGTTAGGGTTAGGGTTAGGGTTAGGGTTAGGGTTAGGGTTAGGGTTAGGGTTAGGGTTAGGGTTAGGGTTAGGGTTAGGGTTAGGGTTAGGGTTAGGGTTAGGGTTAGGGTTAGGGTTAGGGTTAGGGTTAGGGTTAGGGTTAGGGTTAGGGTTAGGGTTAGGGTTAGGGTTAGGGTTAGGGTTAGGGTTAGGGTTAGGGTTAGGGTTAGGGTTAGGGTTAGGGTTAGGGTTAGGGTTAGGGTTAGGGTTAGGGTTAGGGTTAGGGTTAGGGTTAGGGTTAGGGTTAGGGTTAGGGTTAGGGTTAGGGTTAGGGTTAGGGTTAGGGTTAGGGTTAGGGTTAGGGTTAGGGTTAGGGTTAGGGTTAGGGTTAGGGTTAGGGTTAGGGTTAGGGTTAGGGTTAGGGTTAGGGTTAGGGTTAGGGTTAGGGTTAGGGTTAGGGTTAGGGTTAGGGTTAGGGTTAGGGTTAGGGTTAGGGTTAGGGTTAGGGTTAGGGTTAGGGTTAGGGTTAGGGTTAGGGTTAGGGTTAGGGTTAGGGTTAGGGTTAGGGTTAGGGTTAGGGTTAGGGTTAGGGTTAGGGTTAGGGTTAGGGTTAGGGTTAGGGTTAGGGTTAGGGTTAGGGTTAGGGTTAGGGTTAGGGTTAGGGTTAGGGTTAGGGTTAGGGTTAGGGTTAGGGTTAGGGTTAGGGTTAGGGTTAGGGTTAGGGTTAGGGTTAGGGTTAGGGTTAGGGTTAGGGTTAGGGTTAGGGTTAGGGTTAGGGTTAGGGTTAGGGTTAGGGTTAGGGTTAGGGTTAGGGTTAGGGTTAGGGTTAGGGTTAGGGTTAGGGTTAGGGTTAGGGTTAGGGTTAGGGTTAGGGTTAGGGTTAGGGTTAGGGTTAGGGTTAGGGTTAGGGTTAGGGTTAGGGTTAGGGTTAGGGTTAGGGTTAGGGTTAGGGTTAGGGTTAGGGTTAGGGTTAGGGTTAGGGTTAGGGTTAGGGTTAGGGTTAGGGTTAGGGTTAGGGTTAGGGTTAGGGTTAGGGTTAGGGTTAGGGTTAGGGTTAGGGTTAGGGTTAGGGTTAGGGTTAGGGTTAGGGTTAGGGTTAGGGTTAGGGTTAGGGTTAGGGTTAGGGTTAGGGTTAGGGTTAGGGTTAGGGTTAGGGTTAGGGTTAGGGTTAGGGTTAGGGTTAGGGTTAGGGTTAGGGTTAGGGTTAGGGTTAGGGTTAGGGTTAGGGTTAGGGTTAGGGTTAGGGTTAGGGTTAGGGTTAGGGTTAGGGTTAGGGTTAGGGTTAGGGTTAGGGTTAGGGTTAGGGTTAGGGTTAGGGTTAGGGTTAGGGTTAGGGTTAGGGTTAGGGTTAGGGTTAGGGTTAGGGTTAGGGTTAGGGTTAGGGTTAGGGTTAGGGTTAGGGTTAGGGTTAGGGTTAGGGTTAGGGTTAGGGTTAGGGTTAGGGTTAGGGTTAGGGTTAGGGTTAGGGTTAGGGTTAGGGTTAGGGTTAGGGTTAGGGTTAGGGTTAGGGTTAGGGTTAGGGTTAGGGTTAGGGTTAGGGTTAGGGTTAGGGTTAGGGTTAGGGTTAGGGTTAGGGTTAGGGTTAGGGTTAGGGTTAGGGTTAGGGTTAGGGTTAGGGTTAGGGTTAGGGTTAGGGTTAGGGTTAGGGTTAGGGTTAGGGTTAGGGTTAGGGTTAGGGTTAGGGTTAGGGTTAGGGTTTGGGTTAGGGTTAGGGTTAGGGTTAGGGTTAGGGTTAGGGTTAGGGTTAGGGTTAGGGTTAGGGTTAGGGTTAGGGTTAGGGTTAGGGTTAGGGTTAGGGTTAGGGTTAGGGTTAGGGTTAGGGTTAGGGTTAGGGTTAGGGTTAGGGTTAGGGTTAGGGTTAGGGTTAGGGTTAGGGTTAGGGTTAGGGTTAGGGTTAGGGTTAGGGTTAGGGTTAGGGTTAGGGTTAGGGTTAGGGTTAGGGTTAGGGTTTGGGTTAGGGTTAGGGTTAGGGTTAGGGTTAGGGTTAGGGTTAGGGTTAGGGTTAGGGTTAGGGTTAGGGTTAGGGTTAGGGTTAGGGTTAGGGTTTAGGGTTAGGGTTAGGGTTAGGGTTAGGGTTAGGGTTAGGGTTAGGGTTAGGGTTAGGGTTAGGGTTAGGGTTAGGGTTAGGGTTAGGGTTAGGGTTAGGGTTAGGGTTAGGGTTAGGGTTTGGGTTAGGGTTAGGGTTAGGGTTAGGGTTAGGGTTAGGGTTAGGGTTAGGGTTAGGGTTAGGGTTAGGGTTAGGGTTAGGGTTAGGGTTAGGGTTAGGGTTTGGGTTAGGGTTAGGGTTAGGGTTAGGGTTAGGGTTAGGGTTAGGGTTAGGGTTAGGGTTAGGGTTAGGGTTAGGGTTAGGGTTAGGGTTAGGGTTAGGGTTAGGGTTAGGGTTAGGGTTAGGGTTAGGGTTAGGGTTAGGGTTAGGGTTAGGGTTAGGGTTAGGGTTAGGGTTAGGGTTAGGGTTAGGGTTAGGGTTAGGGTTAGGGTTAGGGTTAGGGTTAGGGTTAGGGTTAGGGTTAGGGTTAGGGTTAGGGTTAGGGTTAGGGTTAGGGTTAGGGTTAGGGTTAGGGTTAGGGTTAGGGTTAGGGTTAGGGTTAGGGTTAGGGTTAGGGTTAGGGTTAGGGTTAGGGTTAGGGTTAGGGTTAGGGTTAGGGTTAGGGTTAGGGTTAGGGTTAGGGTTAGGGTTAGGGTTAGGGTTAGGGTTAGGGTTAGGGTTAGGGTTAGGGTTAGGGTTAGGGTTAGGGTTAGGGTTAGGGTTAGGGTTAGGGTTAGGGTTAGGGTTAGGGTTAGGGTTAGGGTTAGGGTTAGGGTTAGGGTTAGGGTTAGGGTTAGGGTTAGGGTTAGGGTTAGGGTTAGGGTTAGGGTTAGGGTTAGGGTTAGGGTTAGGGTTAGGGTTAGGGTTAGGGTTAGGGTTAGGGTTAGGGTTAGGGTTAGGGTTAGGGTTAGGGTTAGGGTTAGGGTTAGGGTTAGGGTTAGGGTTAGGGTTAGGGTTAGGGTTAGGGTTAGGGTTAGGGTTAGGGTTAGGGTTAGGGTTAGGGTTAGGGTTAGGGTTAGGGTTAGGGTTAGGGTTAGGGTTAGGGTTAGGGTTAGGGTTAGGGTTAGGGTTAGGGTTAGGGTTAGGGTTAGGGTTAGGGTTAGGGTTAGGGTTAGGGTTAGGGTTAGGGTTAGGGTTAGGGTTAGGGTTAGGGTTAGGGTTA
>NC_133064.1:33775000-33777440 GCF_048771995.1 Taeniopygia guttata
GGTTAGGGTTAGGGTTAGGGTTAGGGTTAGGGTTAGGGTTAGGGTTAGGGTTAGGGTTAGGGTTAGGGTTTGGGTTAGGGTTAGGGTTAGGGTTAGGGTTAGGGTTAGGGTTTAGGGTTAGGGTTAGGGTTAGGGTTAGGGTTAGGGTTTAGGGTTAGGGTTAGGGTTAGGGTTAGGGTTAGGGTTAGGGTTAGGGTTAGGGTTAGGGTTAGGGTTAGGGTTAGGGTTAGGGTTAGGGTTAGGGTTAGGGTTAGGGTTAGGGTTAGGGTTAGGGTTAGGGTTAGGGTTAGGGTTAGGGTTAGGGTTAGGGTTAGGGTTAGGGTTAGGGTTAGGGTTAGGGTTAGGGTTAGGGTTAGGGTTAGGGTTAGGGTTAGGGTTAGGGTTAGGGTTAGGGTTAGGGTTAGGGTTAGGGTTAGGGTTAGGGTTAGGGTTTGGGTTAGGGTTAGGGTTAGGGTTAGGGTTAGGGTTAGGGTTAGGGTTAGGGTTAGGGTTAGGGTTAGGGTTAGGGTTAGGGTTAGGGTTAGGGTTAGGTTCCTTTTGGTTAGGGTTAGGGTTAGGGTTAGGGGTTAGGGTTAGGGTTAGGGTTAGGGTTAGGGTTAGGGTTAGGGTTAGGGTTAGGGTTAGGGTTAGGGTTAGGGTTAGGGTTAGGGTTAGGGTTAGGGTTAGGGTTAGGGTTAGGGTTAGGGTTAGGGTTAGGGTTAGGGTTAGGGTTAGGGTTAGGGTTAGGGTTAGGGTTAGGGTTAGGGTTAGGGTTAGGGTTAGGGTTAGGGTTAGGGTTAGGGTTAGGGTTAGGGTTAGGGTTAGGGTTAGGGTTAGGGTTAGGGTTAGGGTTAGGGTTAGGGTTAGGGTTAGGGTTAGGGTTAGGGTTAGGGTTAGGGTTAGGGTTAGGGTTAGGGTTAGGGTTAGGGTTAGGGTTAGGGTTAGGGTTAGGGTTAGGGTTAGGGTTAGGGTTAGGGTTAGGGTTAGGGTTAGGGTTAGGGTTAGGGTTAGGGTTAGGGTTAGGGTTAGGGTTAGGGTTAGGGTTAGGGTTAGGGTTAGGGTTAGGGTTAGGGTTAGGGTTAGGGTTAGGGTTAGGGTTAGGGTTAGGGTTAGGGTTAGGGTTAGGGTTAGGGTTAGGGTTAGGGTTAGGGTTAGGGTTAGGGTTAGGGTTAGGGTTAGGGTTAGGGTTAGGGTTAGGGTTAGGGTTAGGGTTAGGGTTAGGGTTAGGGTTAGGGTTAGGGTTAGGGTTAGGGTTAGGGTTAGGGTTAGGGTTAGGGTTAGGGTTAGGGTTAGGGTTAGGGTTAGGGTTAGGGTTAGGGTTAGGGTTAGGGTTAGGGTTAGGGTTAGGGTTAGGGTTAGGGTTAGGGTTAGGGTTAGGGTTAGGGTTAGGGTTAGGGTTAGGGTTAGGGTTAGGGTTAGGGTTAGGGTTAGGGTTAGGGTTAGGGTTAGGGTTAGGGTTAGGGTTAGGGTTAGGGTTAGGGTTAGGGTTAGGGTTAGGGTTAGGGTTAGGGTTAGGGTTAGGGTTAGGGTTAGGGTTAGGGTTAGGGTTAGGGTTAGGGTTAGGGTTAGGGTTAGGGTTAGGGTTAGGGTTAGGGTTAGGGTTAGGGTTAGGGTTAGGGTTAGGGTTAGGGTTAGGGTTAGGGTTAGGGTTAGGGTTAGGGTTAGGGTTAGGGTTAGGGTTAGGGTTAGGGTTAGGGTTAGGGTTAGGGTTAGGGTTAGGGTTAGGGTTAGGGTTAGGGTTAGGGTTAGGGTTAGGGTTAGGGTTAGGGTTAGGGTTAGGGTTAGGGTTAGGGTTAGGGTTAGGGTTAGGGTTAGGGTTAGGGTTAGGGTTAGGGTTAGGGTTAGGGTTAGGGTTAGGGTTAGGGTTAGGGTTAGGGTTAGGGTTAGGGTTAGGGTTAGGGTTAGGGTTAGGGTTAGGGTTAGGGTTAGGGTTAGGGTTAGGGTTAGGGTTAGGGTTAGGGTTAGGGTTAGGGTTAGGGTTAGGGTTAGGGTTAGGGTTAGGGTTAGGGTTAGGGTTAGGGTTAGGGTTAGGGTTAGGGTTAGGGTTAGGGTTAGGGTTAGGGTTAGGGTTAGGGTTAGGGTTAGGGTTAGGGTTAGGGTTAGGGTTAGGGTTAGGGTTAGGGTTAGGGTTAGGGTTAGGGTTAGGGGTTAGGGTTAGGGTTAGGGTTAGGGTTAGGGTTAGGGTTAGGGTTAGGGTTAGGGTTAGGGTTAGGGTTAGGGTTAGGGTTAGGGTTAGGGTTAGGGTTAGGGTTAGGGTTAGGGTTAGGGTTAGGGTTAGGGTTAGGGTTAGGGTTAGGGTTAGGGTTAGGGTTAGGGTTAGGGTTAGGGTTAGGGTTAGGGTTAGGGTTAGGGTTAGGGTTAGGGTTAGGGTTAGGGTTAGGGTTAGGGTTAGGGTTAGGGTTAGGGTTAGGGTTAGGGTTAGGGTTAGGGAAAAGGTTAGGGTTAGGGTTAGGGTTAGGGT